>NC_057813.1:169223825-169244111 GCF_018294505.1 Triticum aestivum
ACAACAACAACAACAACAACAACAACAACAACAACAACAGAATATTATTATCGAAACATGCTTGCAAGCTTCTCATTACCGGAACATGTTGCAAGCTTCTCATTACCGGAAAGCTTCTTGTGATGCCCTATAGGTATCTCTATAGCGTTGAGGTGGGCTTGCAGAATATTATTACCGGAACATGCTTGCAAGCTTCTCAGTAATACAGAACAACAACAACAACAATAGATTCGATCATCGGTATCTCCATACCTAGTTCAATCTCATTACCAGAAAGTCTCTTTACTCGTTTCGTAATACAAGATCCCGTGACCAAACTCATTAGTAACATGCTTGCAAGCTTCTTGTGATGTTGTATTACCGAGAGGGCCCCGAGATACCTCTTCGTCCTATGGAGTGACAAATCCCAGTCTTGATCCATGCGAACTCAACAAACACCCTCAAAGATACCTGTAGAGCATCTTTATAGTCACCCAGTTATGTTGCGATGTTTGATACACACAAGGTAATCCTCAGTGCCAGCGAGTTGCATGATCTCATGGTCATAGGAATAGATACTTGACATGCAGAAAACGATATCAATAAACTTGATACGATCATATGCTACATTTATAGTTTGGGTCTTGTCTATCAAACATTCTCCTAATGATGTGATCCCGTTACCAAATGACAACTCATGTCTGTGTCTAGAAAACCATATCCATCTTTGATCAACGAGCTAGCCCGGTAGAGGCTCACTAGGGACATGTTGTTGTCTATGCATCCACACATGCATTTGAGTTTCCAATCAATAAACTTATAGCATGGATAATAAACGATTATCATGAACAAGGAAATATAATAATACCCACTTTATTATTGCCTCTAGGGCATATTTCCAACAGTCTCCCACTTGCATTAGAGTCAATAAATAATCTAGCATTACATGGTAATGAATCTAACACCCATAGAGTCCTGGTGTTGATCATGTTTTGCCCGTGGAAGAGGTTTAGCCAACGGATCTGGAACATTTAGATATGTATGTACTTTGCAAATGTTTATGTCCTCCTCCTTGATCACATTGCAGATGGAATTGAAGTGTCACTTTATGTGTTTGGTCCAATGGTGAAACCTTGGTTCCTTGGCTAGAGCAATAGCACCAGTGTTGTCACAGAATAGAGTCATTGGGTCCAGTGCACTGGGCACAACTCCAAGATCTGTCATGAACTGCTTCATCCAGACACCTTCCTTTGCTGCCTCCGAGGCAACTCTTCTTGGAACTGCGCCAGCTTACCACTCCCCTATTAAGAATATATATGTATCCGGTTTGAGACTTAGAGTCATCCGGATCAGTGTCAAAGCTTGCATCGACGTAACCCTTTACGACGAGCTCTTGATCACCTCCATAAACAAGAAACATTTCCTTAGTCCTTTTCAGGTACTTAAGATATTCTTGACCATTGTCCAGTGTTCCACTCCAGGATCACTTTGAAACCTTCCGGTCATACTTATGGCAAGACTGACATCTAGTCTTGTGCATAGCATCACATACATGATAGAGCCTATGGCAGAAGCATTGGGATGACACTCATCTTTTCTCTATCCTCTGTAGTCGTTGGGCATTGAGTCTTACTCAACTTCACACCTTGCAAAATAGGCAAGAACCCCTTCTTGGATTGACCCATTTTGAACTTCTTCAAAATCTTATCAAGGGATGTGCTTTGTGAAAGTCCTATTAAGCATCTCGATCTATCTCTATAGATCTTGATGCCTAATATGAAAGCAACTTCTCCTAGGTCCTTCATTGAAAAACTCTTGTTCAAATATGCCTTCACTTTTTCCAAAAGTTCTATATTGTTTCCAATCAGCAATATGTCATCCACATATAATATTAGAAACGCTATAGAGCTCCCACTCACTTTCTTGTAAATACAAGCTTCTCCGTAAACTTGTATAAACCCAAACGCTTTGATCACCTCATCAAGGCAAAGATTCCAACTTTGAGATGCTTGCACTGGTCCATAAATGGATCGTTGGAGTTTGCACACTTTGTCAGCATTCTCTAGATTGAAAAAACCTTCTTGTTGCATCATATACAGTTCTTCCTTGAGGAAACCATTAAGGAACGTTGTTTTGACATCCATCTGCCAGATTTCAAAATCGAAAAATACAGCTATTTCCAACATGATTCTAACAGACTTAAGCATCGCTATGGGTGAGAAAGTCTCATCGTAGTCAACTCCTTGAACTTGTGAAAACCCCCTTGCCATAAGTCGAGCTTTATAGACGGTGACATTATCGCCTGCGTCCGTCTTCTTCTTGAAGATCCATTTATTCTGAATGGCCTTTCGACCTTCAGGTAATACTTTCAATGTCCATACTTCGTTTTCATACATGGATCCCATCTCTGATTTCATGGCCTCCAACCATTTATGAGATTCCAGGCCCACCATCGCCTTTCCATAGCTTTTAGGTTCATCGTTGTCCAACAACATGTCCTCTAAGACAGGGTTACCATACCACTCAAGGGCAGTACGCACCTTGTCGACCTATGAGGTTTGATAGTAACTTGATCTGAAACTTCATGATCACTATCATTAGCTTCCTCTTCAACTAATGTAGGTGCCACAGAAACATCTTTCTGCACTGTGCTACTCTCTGGTTGAAGTGAAGGTTCAATAACCTCATCGAGTTCTATTTTCCTCCCACTCAATTCTTTCGAGAGAAACTCTTTCTCGAGAAAGGACCCGTTCTTAGCGACAAACACTTTGCCCTCGGATCTGAGATAGAAGGTATACCCAATCTTCTCCTTTGGGTATCCTACAAAGACGCATTTGTCTGCTTTAGGTTCAAGCTTTTTTGGCTGAAGCCTTTTGACATATGCATCGCAGCCCCAAACCTTAAGAAACAACAATTTAGGTTTCTTGCCAAACCATAGTTCATACGGCGTTGTCTCTACGGACTTAGATGGTGCCCTATTTAAAGTGAATCCAGTTGTGTCTAATGCATAACCCCCAAACGAGAGTGGCAGATCAATAAGGGACATCACATAACACACCATATCTAATAAGGTGCGATTATGACGTTCGGACACACCATTACGATGTGGTGTTCCAGGCGTCGTCAGTTGTGAAACAACTCCACATTGGCTTAAGTGATTTCCAAACTCATAACTTAGATCTTTTCCCCCACGACCAGATCGTAGGAATTTAATCTTCTTATTACGATGATTCTCAACTTCAGTCTGAAATTGCTTGAACTTTTCATATGTTTCAGACTTATGCTTCATTAAGTAAATATACCCATATCAACTCAAATGATCGGTGAAGGTGAGAAAGTAACAATATCCACCGCGTGAGTCAACACTCATCGGACCGCACACATCAGTATGTATGATTTCCAACAAGTTACTTGCCCGTTCCATTGTGCCGAAAAACAAGGTTTTAGTCATCTTGCCCATGAGGCATGGTTCACATGTGTCAAGTGATTCAAAATTAAGTGACTCCAAAAGTCCATCAACATGGAGTTTCTTCATGTGCTTTACACCAATATGACCTAAGCAGCAGTGCCACAAGAAAGGGGTATTATCACTATCATCTCTATATCTTTTGGCATCAATGTTATGGACATGTGTATCATCACTATCGAGATTCAACAAGAATAAACCCCTCACAATGGGTGCTTGGACCATAAAAGATATTACCCATATAAATAGAACAACCATTATTCTTTGATTTAAATGAGTAACCGTCTTGCATTAAACAAGATCCAGATAGATGTTCATGCTCAACACAGGCACTAAATAACAATTATTTAGGTTTATCACTAATCCTGATGGTAATCGAAGAGCGAGCGTGCCGACGACGATCACATCAACCTTGGAACCATTTCCCTTGTGCATCTTCACTTTGTCCTTCGCCAGCCTTCTTCTATTCTGTAGTTCCTGTTTAGAGCTGCAAATGTGAGCAACCGCACCAGTATCAAATACCCAAGCACTACAACGAGAACTGGTAAGGTACACATAAATAACATGTATATCATATATATACCTTTGTTGACGTTGGTCCCCTTCTTGTCAGCCAGATACTTGGGGCAATTCCGCTTCCAGTGGCTAGTTTCCTCACAATAGAAGCACTCTCTTTCTGGCTTGGGTCCAGCCTTGGTTTTCTTCACGGGAGGAGCAACTGCTTTGCCACCCTTCTTGAAGTTTCCCTTCCTTCCCTTGCTCTTCTTGAAACTAGTAGTTTTATTGACCATCAACACTTGATGCTCCTTCTGGATGTCTGACCCAATGACTTTCAGCATCACGAACAACTCGGAGACTGACTTGTTCATCCCTTGCATGGTATAGTTCAACACAAAGCTCTTGTAGCTAGGTGGTAGTGATTGAAGAACTCTATCAGTGACCGCCTTAGGTGGGAGCTCAACTCCCAACTTAGCCAGACGGTTGTAATACCCAGACATTCTAATTATGTGCTCATTGACAGAGTTGTTCTCCTCCATTTTGCAGGCATAGAACTTATTAGATGTCTCAATCCGGGCATTTTTCTCAACAATAACTTCAATTCCTGGAACATCTGATATGCTCCATGACGTTCAAAACGCCTTTGAAGTCCCGGTTCTAAGCCATACAACATGGTGCACTAAACTATTGAGTAGTCATCAACACGCGACTTCCAGGCGTTCACAACATCCATAGTCGCTGGAGGGGGTGGCGCACCAAGTGGTGCATCAAGGACATAAGACTTTTGGGCAGCCATGAGGATAATACTCATATTACAGGCCCAGTCGACAAAGTTGCTTCCATCATCTTTCAGCTTAGCTTTCTCTAGGAACGCATTGAAATTCAGGGGAGCTACTGCGCGAGCCATTGATCTACAACATAATTTGCAAAGATAACTTAGACTATTGTTCATAATGAGTTCAGTTAATCATATTATGTAAGAACTCCCACTCAAATCAACATATCTCCGGTTGTCCGAGTGTAACATGATCCAAATTCACCAACCCAAGTCCGATCATCACGTGAGATTAGGTGGTTTCAATGGTGAACATCTCCATGTTGATCATATCTACTATATGACTCATGTTCGACCTTTCGGTCTCTTGTGTTCCAAGGCCATGTCTGTACATGCTAGGCTCGTCAAGTTTAATCCAAGTGTTTCACATGTGCAAAACTGGATGGCACCCGTTGTATGCGAATGTAGAGTCTATCACACCCGATCATCATGTGGTGCTTCGAAACGACGAAATTTCGCAATGGTGCACACTTGGGGAGAACACAATTTTATCTTGAAATTTTAGTGAGGGATCACCTTATAATACTACCGTCATCCCAAGCAAAATAAGATGCAAAAAAGGATTAACATCACATGCAAATTATAAGTGACATGATATGGCCATCATCTTGTGCTTTTGATCTCCATCTTCAAAGTACCGGCATGATCTCCATCGTCACTGGCATGACACCATGATTGATATGTCTCCAACGTATCTATAATTTTTTATTGTTCCATGCTATTATATTATCTGTTTTGGATGTTTAATGGGCTTTAATATACTATTTTATATTATTTTTGGGACTAACCTATTAACCGAGGGCCCAGTTCTAGTTTCTATTTTTTTTCCTATTTTAGAGTTTTGCAAAAAAAGAATACCAAACGGAATGAAGCCTTCGCGATGATCTTTCTTGGACCGAGAGCAAACTAGAAGACTTGGAGATGAAGTCGGAGACGCAGCAAGGAAGCCATGAGGCATGAGGGCGCGCCCAAGGGGGTAGGCGCACCCCCACCCTCATGGCCCCTCGTAGCTCCCCTAACCTAGTTCCTTCGCCTATATATACTCTTATACACTAAAAACATCAAGGGGAGCCACAAAACCACTTTTCCACCGCCGCAACCTTCTATACCCATGAGATCCCATCTTGGGGCCTTCTTCGGCGATCTGCCGGAGGGGGATTCGATCACGGAGGGCTTCTACATCAACACCATTACCTCTCCGATGAAGCGTGACTAGTTTACCACAAACCTTCGGGTCCATAGTTATTAGCTAGATGACTTCTTCTCTCTCTTTGATTCTCCATACCATGTTCTCCTCGATGTTCGTGGAGATCTATTTGATGTAATATTCTTTTGTGGTGTGTTTGCCGAGATCCGATGAATTGTGGATTTATGAACAAGATTATCTATGGATATTATTGGTTCTTCTCTGAATTCTTATATACATGATTTGATATCTTTGCAAGTCTCTTCGAATTATCGGTTTAGTTTGGCCTACTAGATTGATCTTTCTTGCAATGGGAGAAGTGCTTAGCTTTGGGTTCAATCTTGTGGTGTCCTTTCCCAGTGACAGTAGGGGCAGCAAGGCACATATTGTATTGTTGCCATCAAGGATAACAAGATGGGGTTTTCATCATATTACTTGAGTTAATTCCTCTACATCGTGTCATCTTGCTTAATGCGTTACTCCGTTCTTTATGAACTTAATACTCTATATGCATGCTGGATAGCTATCGATGTGTGGAGTAATAGTAGTAGATGCAGGTAGGAGTTGGTCTACCTGACACGGACGTGATGCCTATGTTCATGATCATTGCCTTAGATGTCATCACAATTATGCGCTTTTCTATCAATTGCTCGACAGTAATTTGTTCACCCACCGTAATATATGCTATCTCAAGAGAAGCCACTAATGAAACCTATGGCCCCCGGGTCTCTTTTCCATTATATTGAATCTCGTTTACATCTTGCTAGTTTCCGATCCACTAATGTCTATTATTTGCTAAAAATTCAAAAAATACAAGGGTGGTGCTCCCCTTCCCTGTGCCCCCGCGCCGGTAGCCACTCCGGCTCCAGCCCCCCTCCCAGCGCTCATGGCGAGCCCCATCAAACTCTCCGGCTCCACCTCTGCCGGTTCGTCTCCCTCAGCGGCTCCCGGCTCTGCTCGGCCTCCACAGCCTCGGGCTTTGCCGCCCCCTCTGTGCCTCCGTTCCATGGTCGTGGTCCCCCCGCCGCCCCCCGCGCCGCCCGCGCCCGTGCCGCCCGCGCCTGGCCCGGAGGATGGGGGTGCGCCTTGGCAGCGGGTCCGTGGCCAGAAGGACCGCCGGCCGCTGGCCGTCCGCCCACAAGGTGGTGGCTTTCTGTCATCTCGGCCCCGGAGCCCGACCCTTCCGTTGGAGCTCCATGGTTGCTGCTACAATTGTGGCGAAGATGATGGCCACATCTCCAGCAACTGCCCCAACCCAACCAAGTGCGTCCGGTGTGGCGGTTTCAACCACATCTCCCGCGGCTGCATGCGTCCCCGCCCTCGCAGCTCGTCGCCGATGGAGGCCCGTCCGGCGCCTGCGCTGCGCTCCTGTCCTCCCTCCCCGGCTCTGGCGGACCTTTAGTTCTTGCCACTCCCCTTGTGCGTCCCCTCGCCCCCAGCACGGCTCCCTCCGCCGCCGCCGGGCCCGCCGCCGCCTGGGACCGTCCATGTGGGTCGGCCGTGGAGCCAGGTTGTCCGTGCCGAGTCGTCTGGCAGTGTTGCGGGACCGGTGTTCTCTGTGTCGTTCGCCCCGGCGGCCTCTCTGACGCCCTTGGTGGCCTCGCGGTACGTGGCGGATGACCAGGTGGACTGCTGCTTCATGGAGGCTGGGCCTGACATTCGCGTTCTCGAGGAGGAGCTCTCTCGCGCGGTCGTGGTCACCGTCATGTGTTCTCGGCAGGCCGCAGACCTCGCCGCGGCGGCTGCAGCAATCGTGGAGGAATTCAAGCTCAGGCCCCTGGACATGTCCATCAGGAGCTACTACCCGCATGATTTCCTTGTGCTCTGCCGTTCCGTGGAGCTTAGGAACCGGATTCTTCGCTGGGGCCGGGCTGGCACACCTCTGTTTGATCTGGTCTTCTCGCCCTAGTCTAATTTCTCCGGTGCCACTGGCATTTCCATGCCGTTCCTCTTGCCGTTGATCCTCCATGGGGTCTCGACCAACTCGAGGACTAGGCGCACTACGGACACCCTGTTGCTCGGCCTGGGGCTTGTCGTCAAGGTGGTCGAGGCCACGGAATCGCGGTGCGACATGGCAGGTTTCAGGGTGTGACTCCGCACCGATGACCCTGCGCATATCCTGGATCGGCGAATCCTTGTCGTCGAGGAGCCGGGCCGCAGGAGCGAGCGTTCCCGTCGCTCGGACTCTGAGGTGGATGCTCTCTGGTACCCGGTTGCCATTTCCCAAGAGGCAGCTGTTCGTCTCGGGCCCCCGGTGGATGGTCTCCCGCTGCCGCCGCGCCCACCTCGCCGCCCTTGGAGGACGACCATGATGATGCTCGTGGTGGCGGTCAGGGTGGTAGTGGTGCGCCTGGTTCTGGTTTCGACCATCGCGCTCCGCCGCCCTCGCCTAGGTCGCCGGCTGGCTCCTCGGCGGCGTCGACCCCGTCGCTGGCAGACCAGCGGAATGTTCAAGCAGGTGCCTTGCCCAGTCAATGTGGACCAGTGGAAAGCCTGGGCGCGGATACGATCGGATTAGCTGCCGCGGTCTGGCTGTCAGGCTCGGTCGGCTCGTCAGAAGCTGACAGCATCGATGCGGTTCCCGAGGTTGGCGCACAAGAGATTGGCTCTCCTCTCGACCTGGGCCCGCGTTCGATGGAAAGCAAGGTTGGCCCACACGGCTCGCTGTCGCTCCCGCATTCTGGCCGTGGCTCTGTGGTGGAATGCAGGGGGCTGGCACGTTCAAAACCATCCGTGGGAGCACCTGCCCTGCCTGGCGTCTTTGCGGCCCCATCGCCCTCGATCAGAATTCGGGAGTGGGCTTTGTCTGTTCCGGCAGGACTGCATGGCTCGGTCCATGAGATTCTCCCATGCCCCCAGACAGGAAGTGATCGTTGGGCCAGTTGCTCATTGGATGGCTCGTTTGATTCCGGGGGTGCAACCCCATCGCTGTTGGGACCCGCAAGATATGCAGATGTGACGCAGCCATGCACGTCCAAGGAGGGTTGGTTTTTGGTCAGTCTATCTGAACATGTTGATGCTCCGTCTACCCCAGCGGTGCGAGTGCAGGCTCAGCCTTCCTTCCAGGACCAGGTGGACCCGTTTTGCTCTAGGTTGCGACAAACTCTCACCCCTCTCCTAGCACAGCCACAAGCTAGAGCGGTCCCTAAGCAGCAAAGGAGGCCTAGGTAGAAGCGGCCACAAATCACTACTCCGCGTCGAAGTGTTTGGCTGGCCAAAGTGGGGCGTGGGTCCAGGGCTTCCAAGCAGCAGGCAGTTCTCATCCAGAAGCTCTGCCTCGCAAACGAAGGCAATGTGATCAGTGACGAGGCTCTGGAGGCCTATGTGGACTTGTTTGACAAACCGTTGATGGATTGCCACATCAAGGCGATCGTAGCCTTATTCGGTTGGGATGCCTCTGCCTTGCCATTGTCGGGTGAGGATGAGTTGGTTGTGCAAGGCCAGTAGTGCTGCTCTGCTGTGGTAGTGCTAGGCATTTGCTATGTCATCACAACCTCCGAAACTTCTTGTGTGGAACGTACGCGGGCTCAACTCCTCGGCTCGGCGGAGCTCAGTATACCAAGTGATGGCTGCCTCTAGTGCAAGCATTGTGTGCCTCCAGGAGATGAAAATGGAAGTGATCACGGCGGATGTTGTAAATCAGTGCCTTGGCAATAAATTTGATGGTTTCTATTATGTTCCCGTGGTGGGTACTCGTGGTGGGATTCTCCTAGCTTGGGATAGTACGGTGGTTTCTATCTCAAATAGACATATCACGGCCAATACGATCACTGGCCTTGTCACCCAAGATGAGATGCCCATGTGGTGGCTCACGGGGGTGTATGGACCCCAGGGTGATGCAGATAAAATTGAATTCATCCAAGAATTGAGGGACGTACGTGATCTTCATGCGGGTTCTTGGACAGTTGTGGGTGATTTCAACTTGCTAGTTAATCTCGAAGACAAGAACAGAGTCACTTTTAACCGCAGGATGATGGCGAGGTTTCGTGCCTTCCTAAACCGGATGGAACTCAAGGAGCTCTATCTTAATGGCCAATGCTACACTTGGTCAAACGAGAGGCGGAACCCAACCATGGAGAAGATAGACCACATCTTTGTTGCCAACTCATGGGAAGATATTTTCCCTAGGAACTTACTAACTGCCATGAGTACGACAACTTCTGACCGCTGCCCTCTGCTAGTTGACCTTGATGCTGAATTCCAGATTGGACGGCGGTTTAAGTTTGATAGCTTCTGGCCAAAAGCCGATGGTTTCATGGACACGGTGCGGGAGGCCTGGCATGCAGTCCTGGCTGATGGAAACCCTTTTGCGGTCCTGGATAACAAGCTTCACGCCATGGCAAAAGCACTTCAAAGTTGGAGCGATAGGTGGATTGGCAACGTTCGCTTGTAGCTCGCGATTGCTATGGAGGTTATTGGTAGGATGGATGTGGCTGCGAAATCGAGAGCCCTCTTAGATGGGGAACATGCCCTACGTAAGCTTCTAAAGAAAAAGTTGTTGGGGCTATGCTCGCTCGAAAGAACTATCGCGAGGCAAAGATCTCGTCTGCTATATCTCTCCGAAGGCGATGCCAATACAGCATTCTTCCAAAGGCAGGACAGGCATAGGCAGCGCAAGAATGTGATCACTACCATGCAACACAATGGGGCAATGTACACTGGGTAGGACAATATCTTGGAGATGGTGGATGACTACTTTTCTGGTCTGATGGGGAGAGCTCCTAGTAGGGAGGCTGCAATAAACCTGGACTTGCTTGATCTTCCCTCCCTGGATCTTGCAAGCCTTGAGGAGCCATTCTCGGAGGAGGAAGTGGAGAACACAATCAAGGCGATGCCACTTGACAAGGCCCCTGGTCCAGATGGGTTTACGGGTAGATTCTTTGCGAGCTGTTCGCACATCATCAAGGACGACTTCATGCGGGCATTGCACCAGTTTCACTTGGGAGACTCGAGGGGCATGGCTGCCATCAACAAAGCACTCGTTACTCTCCTACCAAAGGTAGCTGGCGCGGCGGATATTAAGGAATTCCGACCGATCAGTTTGGTTAATGGCCCGATCAAAATCTTTGACAAGATCCTGGCCACAAGACTTGCGCTGGAACTTCCAAAGCTTGTGGGTTGCCACCAAAGCGCGTTTGCCAAAGGGCATTCCCTCCATGATAATTTCATGCTCGTGCAATGCACGGCTCGATGCCTTCATGCTTTGCGGAGTCCTGCAGCCCTGCTCAAGCTCGATATCACTAAAGCTTTCGACTCTATCCAATGGCCATTCCTGATCGAGGTCCTGTGTCGGATGCGCTTCGGCTACAAGTGGCTGACCTGGATTTGTGGAATGCTCGCTACCTCCTCCACACGAGTCATGATAAATGGTCGCCCAAGCAAGCCAATCCTGGCGTGCCAAGGCTTCAGGCAAGGGGATCCATTATCGCCGATGCTTTTCATCCTATGTATGGAGCCCCTCTTTGTGCTTTTCTAGTTTGCTGCTGAGCATGGCCTTCTCGCTCCCTTGGCTCGATCTGGAATGCAACGGCGCATTTCCATGTTTGCGGATGATGTTGTAGTCTTCATCAAGCCAACTGAACTGGAGGCTGCAACCTGCAGCGCGATATTGACCATGTTTGGCCAAGCTTCGGGGTTGTCTGTCAACCTGGCCAAGAGTTCGGTTCTTCCCATTCGATGTTCTCCTGAGGAGATTGAGCTTCTATCTTCCATGCTAGGATGCCCTATCGTCGCTTTCCCGTGCAAGTACTTTGGCCTGCCGTTGACACTCCAGAAACAAAGCTCAGTGCAGCTCCAGCCGCTGGTGGATCATGTGGGCGACAGTCTACCTCTGTGGAAGGCTGCATCTATGCCAAAAAGTGGCTGGCTCTTCCTAATCCAATCTATGCTGTGTGCAATCCCAGTCCATTCGATGCTAGCGCTTGATCTACCAGCCAAAACACTTGCGGCCCTCAACAAAATCTGCCGAGGGTTTTTGTGGTGCAGGAAGAAGGATGCCCGAGGAGGAAACTGTTCTGTCGCCTGGGAAGCTGTGTGCACGCCCAAGTGGGTGGTGGCCTTGGGATCCGAATCTTCAGTGGCTTAACAAGGCGTTGCGAGCCAGGTGGGCTTGGCTTCAACGTGCGGATCGAGCCCGTTCTTGGGCTGAGTTCAACATCCCTGTTTCGGCTGAAGCTCTGGGTTTAGTTCATGCGGCGACTCATACTACAATTGGCAATGGCAAAGCTACCCTCTTTTGGGATGCTAGATGGATGGACGGATGAAGAATCGAGGAGATTGCACCCGCAGTTTATAGCTTGATCCCGGACCGGATTAAAATACCCTAGCTTGTTGCTGATGCTCTACCCAATGATAGCTGGGTTCGGGACCTTGGCCCCAACCTCTCGCCCCAAGCTCTGAACGAGTTCTTGCAGTTGTGGACCATAATCTCTAGATGGCAGCTCTCGAATGATGTTGAGGATACACTTGCGTGGTCTTGGGAGAAGGATGGGCAGTTCTCCGCTAGATTTGCCTATGTCGCTAGATTCATGGGGCGCATCGTCTCCCAGACTGCAGCTTTCACCTGAAAGTCGAAGGCGCCCTTGCGATGCCGCTTTTTCACCTGGCTTGCCCTAAAGAACAGATGCTGGACCTCCGACCGGCTGGCCCGCCATGGTTTACCTCACCAGGATTCCTGCCCTCTATGCAACCAAGATGATGAAACCATTCAACACCTCCTTGTGGGCTGTGTGTTTGCCAAGCAGGTGTGGCACTGGCTAGGTTGCCTCACGAACAGACTTGACTTCGAGCCCCAGGTCGGTGAAAGCCTTGGCAACTGGTGCCTCCGGCAGGATCATCCATCTTCCCATCGTAGATCCACTCGCGCCAAGTGCCTCCTTATCATGTGGTGCATTTGGAAGCACCGGAATGACATCGTATTCAACGGAGCTACCCCATCATTTGCTACGGTTTCGCTTAAGATTAAGTAGGATGGCGCTCTTTGGGCTAGGGCTAGCCTTATGAAAGGCAACGCTATAGGGTTTGAGGTAGAAGAGGGTGGACCGGATCGAGAGTAGTGTCTCGTGTGTATGGTGGTGTTGGTTAACCCCGACATGTAAATTTTCGATGTAACCGTGGACTCATGACTCTTTCCCACTTTCTTCTTTAATGAATGATATGCACACTCATGTGTATTCGAGAAAAAATGATCTGTTATTTTGCAATCTTACTTTCCAATCTATAAACCAAAAATACCAAAAATATTTACTTTACCGTTTATCTATCTCTATCAGATCTCACTTTTGTGAGTGACCGTGAAGGGATTGACAACCCCTTTATCGTGTTGGTGGCATGTTCTTGATTGTTTGTGCAGGTACTCGGTGACTTGTGCATCGTCTCCTACTGGATTGATACCTTGGTTCTCAAAACCGAGGGAAATACTTATGCTACTTTGATGCATCACCCTTTCCTCTTCAAGGGAAAACCAACGCAAGCTCAAGAGGTAGCAAGAAGGATTTCCGGCGCCATTGCCGGGGAGATCTACGTCAAGTCAAGCCATACCAAGTACCCATCATAAACTCTTCTCCCTTGCATTACATTATTCGCCATTTGCCTCTCGTTTTCCTCTCCCCCACTTCTAAAACGATTTTCAAAACCTTTGCCTTTTCTTCGCCTTCTTCCCGTATGTATCTTTGGTTGTGTTTCCATGTGCCTTCTATTTGCTTGCATCTTTGCTTGCTAAAAATCTTTTGATATAGATCCACTTAAAGTGTTCTACTTGGATCATCTTCGATCTATATGTGCTCGTGCTGAAACCCCAACTAGTTTAGTTGAGGGAAAAATCTTTAGATGAGCATGCTCATTTTGTGTGTCACCGTTTGTCTAAAAAAGGGAGACTCTTATGGGATCAAATAAACAGATTGCTGTGTTATGTTTTGAATCTTTGTGAAATTTATGATTTTACTTGTTGCTCTAAGAACCCTAAAAAACACCTTCCCTACCTATGTGAGTTTAATGATAATGAAATCTTATCTTCTTATGCAAATGGTGTTTATAGTTACTATCACATCAAACAAATTGAAGAATTTGATGCTTTTAAGTTTAAGGGTGCTTATGAAGTTGCTTCTTTTATTGAAAAGTATGGTATTACTCTCTATGAATCAGAAAATTTTGACATAGTTAAATATTGCTATGAAAATTATGCTCATAATGTCCATGTCAAAGAATTTATTAAAAGAATGACCATTGCTTTGGTAGAAAATAATGATATGCATGAATCTATAGATAATTATGATTCCAATGATTTGATTGAAATATCCCTTGATGAACATGATGTTTGCTATTCTTGTGGCCATGATGCCAATATTTATGGAGATGAATTTGCTATAGTCCCTTATGTTAAACATGAGATTATTGCTATTCCACCCATACTTGATAGTTCCTTTGATGAAAAGCATGATTGCAATGATGTTATTATAAATTATGTTAATGTCAATTGTGCTAGTAATATGCAAAACCCTAAGCTTGGGGATGCTAGTTTTTCTATCTCTACTATTTGTTGCAATGATCATGAT
The DNA here is from genome assembly GCF_018294505.1 of Triticum aestivum. Classification (NCBI taxonomy): domain Eukaryota; kingdom Viridiplantae; phylum Streptophyta; class Magnoliopsida; order Poales; family Poaceae; genus Triticum; species Triticum aestivum. The sequence goes on from NC_057813.1 coordinate 169,238,342, forward strand.
TGGGGTGATTCTTTTTATGATCTTGAAAATTTATTTAAGCCCCATGATGAATATGAGATCGATAATAGTGTTTGCAATATTATTGAAAGTGGGTTTGGAAGAGTATCAACTTTAGATCCCACATATTTGGAGAATGTTCAATCTTATGAATTTTTTATAAAAGTGGGTTTGGAGAGGTCATGACTTTAGTTAATGTTAATCCCACTATTTTGGAAGAGTGTCAACTTCGCATGCATGTGGATCGTGTTCAAATATTTTATGTGATAGCTATTTTGTTGAATTTTCTTATGGTCTCACATGTAATTATTATGAGAGAGGAAAATATGGTTGTAGAAATTTTCATGTTACTAAATTACCTCTTGTTATGTTGAGATTGCTATTGTTTCTTTCCGCTTCCTTGCATATGCTAGTTTTTGCTTGATATGATAACTTGTTTGCCTATAAGATGCGTATGCATAGGAAGTATGTTAGACATAGATGTGTTTGTCACTTGTTTCATGATGCTCTCTTTTGCTTCAATTCTTGTCTTTCATGTGAGCATCATCGAAATCTCAATGCCTAGCTAGGGGCGTTAAACGATAGCGCTCGTTGGGAGGCAACCCAATTTTATTTTTGTTCTTTACTTTTGATCATGTTTAGTACTAAATAATTCATCTAGCCTCTGCTTGATGTGGTTTTATGTTTTAATTAGTGTTTGTGCCAAGTAGAACCTTTGGGAAGACTTGGGTTAAAGTTAATGCGATCTTGCTCTAAAAACAGAAATTTTGCGCTCACGAGATTAGCTGTCATTTTTTATAGAAGAGTGATTTTAAGTTGATTCTTTTTTAAGAAGATTAATATACAAATTCCTCACGTCAACCAATCTATTTCAGAATTTTTGGAGTTACAGAAGTATTCGAATGTTACATATTACTACAGACTGTTCTGTTTTTTGACAGATTCTATTTTTCGCGTGTTGTTTGCTTATTTTGATGAATCTATGAGTAGTATGGGGGGTATGAACCATAGATAAGTTGGAATACATTAGGCTTTACACCAATACGAATAAAGAATGAGTTTACAACAGTACCTTAAAGTGGTGATTTATTTTGTTATACTAACGGAGCTCATGAGATTTTCTGTTGAAGTTTTGTGTTGTGAAGTTTTCAAGTTTTGGGTAAGGATATGATGGACTTTGGAATAAGGAGTGGCAAGAGCCTAAGCTTGGGAATGCCGAAGTCACCCCAAGGTAGAATTCAAGGACAAACAAAAGCCTAAGCTTGGGGATGCCCTGGAAGGCATCCCCTCTTTCATCTTCGTCTATCAGTAACTTTACTTGAGGCTATATTTTTATTCACCACATGATATGTGTATTGCTTGGAGCATCTTGTATGATTTGAGTATTTGATTTTTATTTTACCACAATCATCCTTGCTGTACACACCTTTTTGGAGATACATGCATGATTCATGATTTATTAGAATATTCTATGTGCTTCACTTATATCTTTTGAGCTAGACAATATTGCTCTAGTGCTTCACTTATATCTTTTTAGAGCACGACGGTGGTTTTTTTTATAGAAATGGTTGAACTCTCATGCTTCACTTATATTATTTTGGGAGTCTTTTAGAATAGCATGGTAATTTGGTTTGGTTATAAAATTAGTCCTAATATGATGGGCATCCAAGATGGGTATAGTAAAAACTTTCATATGAAGTGCATTGAATACTATGAGAAGTTTGATTCTTTATGATTGTTTTGAGATATGAAGATGGTATTATTAGAGTCATGCTAGTAGAGTAATTGTGAATTTGAGAGATACTTGTGTTAAAGTTTGTGATTCCCGTAGCATGCACGTATGGTGAACCGTTATGTGATGAAGTTGGAGCATGATTTATTTATTGATTGTCTTCCGTATGAGTGGCGGTCGGGGACGAGCGATGGTCTTTTCCTACCAATCTATCCCCCTAGGAGCATGCGCGTAGTACTTCATTTTGATAACTAATAGATTTTTGCAATAAGTATGTAAGTTCTTTATGACTAATTTGAGTCCATGGATTATACGCACTCTCACCCTTCCACCATTGCTAGCCTCTCTTGTGTCGCACAACTTTCGCCGATACCATACACCCACCATCTTTCCTCAAAACAGCCACCATACCTACCTATTATGGCATTTCCATAGACATTCCAAGATATATTGCCATGTGACTTTTCAACGTTCCGTTTATTATGACACGCTCCATAATTGTCATATTGCTTTGCATAATCATGAAGTTGGCATCGTATTTGTGGCAAAGCCACCGTTTATAATTTTTTTATACATGTCACTCTTGAATCATTGCACATCCCGGTACACCGCCAGAGGCATTCACATAGAGTCATATTTTGTTCTAAGTATTGAGTTGTAATTCTTGAGTTGTAAGTAAATAAAAGTGTGATGATCTTCATTATTAGAGCATTGTCCCATGTGAGGAAAGGATGATGGAGACTATTATTCCCCCACAAGTCGGGATGAGACTCCAGACGAAAAAATAGGCCTTAAAAAAGAGAAGGCCCAAATAAAAAATGAGAGAAAAAGAGAGAAGGGGCAATGCTACTATCCTTTTTCCACACTTGTGCTTCAAAGTAGCACCATGATCTTCATGATAGAGAGAGTCTCCTATGTTGTCACTTTCATATACTAGTGGGAATTTTCCATTATAGAACTTGGCTTGTATATTCCAATGATGGGCTTCCTCAAAGTTCCCTAGGTCTTCGTGAGCAAGAAAGTTGGATGCACACCCACTTAGTTTCTTTTTGAGCTTTCATACACTTATAGCTCTAGTGCATCTGTTGCATGCCAATCCCTACTCACTCACATTGATATCTATTGATGGGAATCTCCATAGCCCGTCGATACGCCTAGTTGATGTGAGACTATCTTCTCCTTTTTGTCTTCTCCACAACCACCCTTCTATTCCACCTATGGTGCTATCCATGGCTCATGCTCATGTATTGGGTGAAGATTGAAAAGGTTTGAGAACATCAAAAGTATGAAACAATTGCTTGGCTTGTCAACGAGGTTGTGCATGATTTAAATATTTTGTGCGATGCAGATAGAGCATAGCCAGACTATATGATTTTGTAGGGATAGCTCTCTTTGGCCATGTTATTTTGAGAAGACATGATTGCTTTGTTAGTACGTATGCTTGAAGTATTATTGTTTTTATGTCAATATTAAACTTTTGTCTTGAATCTTTCGGATCTGAACATTCATGCCACAACAAATAAAATTACATGAATAAATATGTAAGGTAGCATTCCACATCAAAAATTCTGTTTTTCTCATTTTCCTACTCGAGGACGAGTAGGAATTAAGCTTGGGGATGCTTGATACGTCTCCAACGTATCTATAATTTTTATTCTTCCATGCTATTGTATTATCTGTTCTGGATGTTTTATATGCATTAATATGCTATTTTATATTAGTTTTGGGACTAACCTATTAACCGAGGGCCTAGTGCTAGCTTCTGTTTTTTGCCTATTTTAGAGTTTTGCGGAAAAGGAATACCAAATGGAGTCCAAACGGAATGAAAGCTTCGCGATGATCTTTCCTGGACCGAGAGCAAACCAGAAGACTTGGAGATGAAGTCGGAGATGCAACGAGGAAGCCACGAGGCAGGAGGGTGCTGATACGTCCATTTTGCATCATGCTTTTATATCAATATTTATTGCATTATGGGATGTTACTACACATTATATATCAATACTTATGGCTATTCTCTCTTATTTTACAAGGTTTACCATGAAGAGGGGGAATGCCGGCAGCTGGAATTCTGGCTGGAAAAGGAGCAAACATTGGAAACCTATTCTGCACTGCTCCAAAAATCCAGAAACTCCACGAAACTTATTTTTGGAATTAATAAGAATTATTGAGCGGAAGAAACACCTCAGGGGCCCACACCCTGTCCAGCAGGGTGGGGGTGTGCCCACCCCTACTAGGCGCGCCCCCTGTCTCCTGGGGCCCCTGGTGGCCCTCCGGTGTCCATCTTCTACTATATGAAGTCTTTTACCCTGAAAAAAATCGTGGGCAAGCTTACGGGACGAAACTTCGTTGCCACGAGGCTGAACCTTGGCGGAACCAATCTAGAGCTCCGGCAGAGCTATTCTGCCGGGGAAACTTCCCTCCAGGAGGGGGAAGTCATCACCATCGTCATCACCAATGATTCTCTCATCAGGAGGGGGTCAATCTCCATTAACATCTTCACCAGCACCATCTCCTCTCAAAACCCTAGTTCATCTCTTGTATCCAATCTTGTATCCAAACCACAAATTGGTACCTATGGGTTGCTAGTAGTGTCGATTACTCCTTGTAGTTGATGCTAATTGGTTTACTTAGTGGAAGATCATATGTTCAGATCCTTAATACATATTATTACTCCTCTGATTATGAACATGAATATGCTTTGTGAGTAGTTACGTTTGTTCCTGAGGACATGGGTGAAGTCTTGCTATTAGTAGTCATGTGAATTTGGTATTCGTTTGATATTTTGATGAGATGTATGTTGTCTTTCCTCTAGTGGTGTTATGTGAACGTCGACTACATGACACTTCACCATTATTTGGGCCTAGAGGAAGGCAGTGGGAAGTAATAAGTAGATGATGGGTTGCTAGAGTGATAGAAGCTTAAACCCTAGTTTATGTGTTGCTTCGTTAGGGGCTGATTTGGATCCATATGTTTAATGTTGTGGTTAGGTTTACCTTAATACTTCTTTTGTAGTTGCGGATGCTTGCAGTGGGGTTAATCATAAGTGGGATGCTTGTCCAAGTAAGGGCAGTACCCAAGCACCGGTCCACCCACATATCAAATTATCAAAGTATCGAACGCGAACCATATGAGCGTGATGAAAACTAGCTTGACGATAATTCCCATGTGTCCTCGAGAGCTCTTTTCTCACTATAATAAATTGTCCAAGATTATCGTTTGCCACAAAAAGGATTGGGCCACCTTGCTGCACTTTATTTACTTTCATTGCTTGTTACTCGTTACAATTTATCTTATCACAAAACTATCTGTTACCTACAATTTCAGTGCTTGCAGAGAAAACCTTACTGAAAACCGCTTATCATTTCCTTCTGCTCCTCATTGGTGTAATGCCCCGGATCCGATGCACCAGGTGTCTGCCAGTTATTCGTCGTTGTTGCCATGTCATTTGCTTGCGTGTTTCATTTTGTCATGTCATCATGTGCATTTCATTTTGCATACGTGTTCGTCTCATGCATCTGAGCCTTTCCCTGTTGTCCATTTTGCAATCTGGCACTCCTATGCCCTCTCGCGTTCCCCTTTCGTCTCTTGTTGTGAGCGGGTGTTAAACATTCTCGGAATGGACCGGGGCTTGTTAAGTGGCCTTGGTATAGCATCGGTAGACCGCCTGTCAAGTTTCGTGACATTTGGAGGCCGTTTGGTACTCCAACGGTTAACCGGGTAACCATAAAAGCCCCTTTCTCTTTGCAGCCCAACACCCTTCCAAAGTGGCCCAAAACCCATCTAACTCCCCTCCATGCTCTCGGTCGTTCGATCACGATCGCGTGGCCGAAAACCGCTCCTCATTTGGACTCCCCTAGCTCCCTCTACCTATATAAACACCTCCCCCCTTCAAAATCGCAGTCCAAACCCTAGAGCCACCTCCCCTCTCCGTGCCGGACACGTCCGCGATGGCCGGACACGTCCGCCACCACGCCCGCAGCCAACCATCGCGCTCCATGTCGCCCGGGCCTCCCCACCTCGCCGCGCCTCCACCGCGGGCCC